>NW_021634572.1:0-36713 GCF_004799145.2 Neltuma alba | reverse complement strand
TCACCTGATTTTGATATAACAAGATTCTTTTCTGAATCTGACAGCGTGGAGTTGAGCTCATCGTCACTGCCTTGGTATGAATCATGTGTTGGGACTGATTCTCTGTGTGATCTAGAAACAGAATCCTTACTGTCTTTGGATAGAGACTGATCATCATGACCTCCATCCTCCTCCTGATCTTGAAGCTTGCTCCCCGAGCTCACACCATCCTCATCCTAGAGGGATAAATATGCAATTGTAAGAATACTAACAGGTTCAATAATAAGCTGCTCACTGTTATGCAACAACAATTAACAGAAAAACCAATATCTCCGGGATATTCCAAATACTTACACAAGACCTGCAAGCTTTATCCTAGGAATTATAAAGTATGTTCAAAAAATAAAGCATATGTACAAACCTCCGACAGCAGCTTCTTCGGCTTGTCCTTGATCTCCACCACCAAAGAAATTATCACAGCATTTCTCTGTTTATGCCTCTCTGTCCAGTTTGCGTACGCCACAGGGAGATCTTGTTCACTAACTGCAACCTATACAATTAATGCTTTTGAATTAGCAGGAACAACAAAAATTTTGAAACTGTAATCTTTCGAGTGTTGAACAGCACAAGGCGGCAGCTAAATAAATGCTCTGGACAACATACTAACCAATGCTCATGCAGCTTCTTCTGTTCTTCCTTGATGAATACTTCATATGATTGCACATGAATGTTATCAAGATTGCCCAAAACACGGTTAAGAGATCTGGATTGGATGCTTTTACCAGTCTGCTTCATACTCTTAACAAGTTCATGCTGCTTCTTGCTAATCTGACATGCACAGAAAAAGATTTCAGAAAATTCAACAGATATTCAACAACACCCAGTGTACAAAAAGACCAGCTCGTCCTGAAAGAAAAGAAAGAAGAAAATGATCCACAGACATTATCAACAACACATTTGATTCCGTCCTTTCTAGCAGAATAGGCAACAAATTTTATGGAACAGAGGGGAAAACTAGTGGGGAAAAACATGGAAGATTTTTATGAACACAGCAATCTGACAGCAATACGACAGACCTGGAAACCGTCAAATCAGTGAGTTTAAATTATCATATGAGAGTTGGAACAATGGCAATTAGCATAATTGAAAACCAACATTTGTCCTTCTAATTACTGAAATTAAAAAAAATAACTGACTGAACTATTGAGATGTTCGTCCCTGCCAATTCTTTACTTTAAAAACATTAAAAAGAAGTTATTAAAATAAAATTTGAGGAGTGGAGAAAAAAGTGGGGGAGCGCCTAACCTTGATACATGACATGTATTTGTTGCTTTCACTAGAATAAGTGTTACGCTTGAGTAGTTTGTCTCCCTTCATAGTCTTGCTCTCTCATTAAGCATATCATCTGAAGAAACAATCAGATTTCTAGGTTTACCTTTGACAGAACCTTTGTCAGGCACCCTGAAAGCCAATATTTCAACAGTGAAAACTACTTGCACAGGACCATTCCAGGTTTTCCATATACATAAAAATTTTGCTCTCAAGATATGGGTAAATTACTTGTTTTCTTTGTTGATATGACACAACTACTCATCAAAGACATTCAATTACATAATCCCAAAACCAACTTAAAGAAGAATATAAAAGTCAAAACAACAGGATTGAATAAGCAGAAATATCTGACCCCCCCCCCAACAAGCTGTTAGCTGAGATGGTAAATAATCTCAAAAAGCACACTTGTTAGAAAGGCCTTAACATTAAATGCTCCTAACCCGACAAAATTAGTCTCAAATCCAAAATAACTTGAGAATACTCCAAGTTACACCAGAAAAAATTTTACCCCCCCCCCCAAAAAAAAAAAAAAACACCATCTTGCGCAATGACAGTTTTGGCACTGTCCAAACAGGAAATCCGTTAGACCACAAGTTTCTTGGCGGTTGCTTGTGCAAATAATACAATTTGGAGAAATGAAACATAAGCTGTGACAGAGACCGCCGCTAGAGGATATTATCAACATCAGGCTAGCAAGCAAGCGATTAATGTGTTACCACCAGAAATATGACAGGACTAGTTACAATAAAGACATCCAGCATAGCTCAACTGCATATAACCAAAGAGAAATACTGGTCTCAGTTAACTTTGACGTACCCCTCCCGAGAGATGAAATTAACTAGATACCATATATGCTGAAACCAATATTGCTAATAGTTAAGGATTTTGATTAGTTACCTTTTCTGAAGCTTATCACCTTGCCTCACTGAGGAAATTTGGTTGTCACTACTAAATGCTTTCTCCTCAGCAGCCCAAGAACCTGATTCAGATGAAGCTGTAACATTCTCATCATGATTGTAAACCCTGGATTCATAAATATTTAAGGGCATTCTTTTCTCCACATTCTTTGACCTGCATAATCCCATAAAATTATGGCATCAGTGATGATGAACTAAGCTTCCAATTCAAATGGAGAAGAACCTGTATCAAAAGCAAATTCAGTTTATTACAAGCAAAACTTAGCGTATATTATGTTGTCATATCAGAATTGAGTTACTTGTGGGTAACCTACCAACCTTAAAACATGACAATGAAACCCTTGAAAAATTCAAATTTGTGCAAATAACCCCCCTCGGCAATTATTTAACATTTTATTTCAGGTTGGAAAGTTAATGGAGTCAGCCCCAAAGGCGGAGATGGAGTCGCCAAGAAAAACTGAAAAGCATTTAGAAGAAAAAGGCTTTTTTTTTTGTCTACTAAATATAATTAACAGGATAAAAATGTCTTGTAAACACCAAATGAATTCATGATGGTGAAATCCATGCCAATTTTGTTATGATATAAACATGATATAGAAAATTCGCCTTTATTTTGGTTTTTTTTTTGGGGGGGGGTCAAATTACAAAACAAATTTAAAGACGTGTGTGTGTGTAGAGAGAGAGAGAGAGAGAGAGTTTGACTCAGTTCAATTTTCAACTTTTCGGTGTTCCAAAGGCGGCAATGGGGAAAATACATCTCATTAAACAAGTCTAAGCAATGAAAATCCGGGAATCAACCATCTCAGCATTTAAATGGCAGGGCATCTCAAATCAGTGATAAAATTCATGCATTATATGAATGGCATAGGGTATATTCCAGTTGCCTTGTCCCTGCAGGTAAAATGGAGAACCACCAATGCCAGTATTGGCAAGCAAGAGTTGGATAAGACATCCTCCTCATAATCATAATGGAAAGACCTGTCTAACTTTCTTGTATGTGTGTGCGTGTGTAGGGTATGCAAAATGCAATGCATCAGAAGTCTATAAATATACACCTCCAAGTCTTGGGCACAATTTCCTTTTCTGGATCTTGGCTGTGTTCCCACTTCTCTTTCAACTTTTTTAAATATCCTATCATACTGCAACAAGAAGAATTAAATTACTGCAATAAATATTATAATGCGACAAAAGAAGGGTGTGCAATGGAATAATGAAGCATAACTTACTCATGGTGATAATTATGTAACTCTGCATAGTATGCTTTCTTATCAGACTTCAGACATTTTTCCTTATCAACAATCATATCAGGATGAAGATCCCCTGAACAAAGTGAGGAGCCCCTGCAGGTATATAATTCAAACCCCATTAAGACTCAGGAAACAGGAATATCTACATAAAAAGACCAGTTCACTAAAGAAATTTTATCACTTTCTGTAAAGAAAAATTGCCAAGATGGAGAGGAATGGCGAGCATTTTTATTTTTTATTTTTGGTTTTTTGTTTGGGGGGGGGGGACTCTGAGAATGAGCCATAACAACAGTATTATACATAATCACAAGCAACAGGCATATCAGTATAGAGGAGACGAAAACTAAGCCTCAAGCTATTTCAACACGAGTCATATCATCATGTGCCCAGTCTTTCCTCATTTACCTTACCTAAATAATTCATGAAGACAAGTAGGTAATTAGAGACACGTCATTTTGGAGGAGACGAAAACTGAGCCTCAAGCTATCTCAACGTGAATCTTATTATCACATGCCCAATCTTTCCCCATTTACCCTTAAGGGTAAGTACATAATTACAATAGTTGGTCATTACTATTCATTCAACTAACAATTATTACCCAACTACTAGTCTCAAGCAACAATAACGCCTCCCATGAAAAATAGGACTTCTCCGCATATACAAGGGCAATTTATTGTATAATTGGTGAGGCATATTACCAAATTGTTTTCTATTTGAATATCGTAGCTGCATGCAATGTCATGTTGTACCCAATAATTAATTATGGCAAAATGTTGTAGGCATTAGGTAACAATCATGCGCAATGCATAGGTGAGGCCATGCATAGAGTAAACGTAATTATTTTTTCTTTTAATTTTAAATAGCACGAATCATTTTAGGTGCTTTATATATATTAGGTTGATAGGCTTTACCTCCTCTCCTACTTTCATTCCCTCTCCCTTCATTGGCAGTTATCTTGTTTTCTCTTACAAAGTAAGTTCTCACTTCATTCAGAAAAATCGCTCTTAAGTAAGCTAGTATTAGTGTCATAGCTGTAACTTCTGTTTCTCGCTCCATACTTCATACTTCTCTCACCATTGCACTCTCTTCAGCCCCCTATTTCTTTTTTCAAATTTATTTTGATTTGTTTTCTAGATGGATACACAGAGGCACTGGCTTAATCATCAGATTCAATATTTATAGAGCTGTGAGCATAGTGGTGCACCAAAGTACCACCACTAAGGAGGCAATCGCATGGCCTCTCAATGCAGTTGTTATCTCCACTATTTGCACCCCCCTCAACAATCAGCAGGGACTGAAGAGAGTGCAACGGTAAGAGAAGAAGTATGAAGTATGCAACGAGAGATGAAAGTTACAGCTATAATATCAGTACCAGCTCACTCAAAGAGTTAAGACTTAAGAGCGATTTCTCTGTATAAAATGATAACTTAATTTGCAAGAGAAAATAAGAAAATTGTCAATGGAGGGGGAAAGAGGGAATGAAAGTGGGAGAGAAGATAGATGGAACGTTAAAATCGCAACCCATCAACCTAATACATATAAAGCACCCAGAACAATTCATGCTATTTAAAATTTTTAAAAAATAATCACATTTACCCTACGCATGGCCTCACTTATGCCTAGCGCATTATTATCACTTAAAATATCTACAACATTTTGCCATAATTACTTATTACCTACATCACTGCCTACAGCATGGCATTGCATGCAGCTAAGACATTCAAATAGAAAACAATTTGGTAGCCTCCATAATTATAGTAATAGATGAATTAGGGGAAACCAATAAAGGTCGCATCTTGAGTGTTTCTATTGCTTTAAGGGGATATGACCTTACTTGCTTTCAAGGATATATTACTTCAAGCAATCAAGACACAAATCTTACTATCACAAACCCAATCCTTCCTCACTTCCATTATTCACATTACTCATAAGGGTTTAGTAGCAAGATACAATGGTAATCACTATCAGTCATTCAACTAAAAATGATTACTTACTAACTAAATAACTTGAAGTTTCATGTAACAATCACTCCCCCCCCCCCCGGGGGATAAAATAATCCTTATCATTAAGGATTGTGGTAATGGCCGAATGAGGGAAGCCAATAAAGGATGCCTCTTGAGTATTTACACTGGTTTAAGAATAGATTGTCTTTCTACTGCAATTTCAAGTTCAAGTATCATTAGAAGCTTTAGCTTCCTCTTCTTGAGTCAGAATTATAAAGATTTGAGAGTCCTTCAATTTGTGATAAGATGAATATATCTCAGGAAACCAGAAATATAATCCCTTGCTCCTTCTCTCCTCTCTCTGGGTAAGCTGCTCGATTCATATGTCATTGAGCTGGATATTTGATTTTCGACAACCGCAGAGGGACTTTTCTGTTTCAGTTAGTTATCCTGCATTCATGGATTCAAGAAAGAGGTAAGGCTGCTCTGGGTTGCATGGATCTGTTAGGGGTAGGTAGTAATTTAGTTATGGAGAGCACGGATGGATGCCCCTCACTATCTTGCTAGGTGTACAGTGTTCATAAGTGAGTTGGATATGAAACTCAATTTCAGCTTTTAATCCTCCCAAGATGCAGTTGATGGCAATTCGTCGATCTTCTCTCAGTATCCAGTCCTAATCTTTTGCATTAGGTCTTTCAATTCAGGCATTGCATACACTCGTAAGTCTCCGAAGCCCCGGCAACAAAGATACTCCAGCTGACATGGTCCTCCTATTCTTCCCTTCCTCAGAAATGTTTGACGCCAATGTTGTGCCTTACCTTCCAATGGAAGTTTATCAATTGGATGCTCTGGTCCAAAACAGGCGCATCAGCTTCAAAGAATCACCCATTAGGCCACCATTGAGTAAACTGAATTGCATCAGTTTGATATTCATCCTCCATTGATCTTGCTTCTTCTCCATTTACTTGTCAATTGGAAGTCAATGGCATTTGGAGAAGTTTGGATGCATTATTAAAGAGAATGTTCCTCACTCCTGATGCGGAACTTTAACATTTGTTCGCCTATAAATGGGTTTGTTCCATGTCCTAATCCAGCTCTCTGAATTTATATAGAGAGTCTCCTTCACTGTGCTTCCAAGAATTCTTGCTCCAATAACAATTTGGTGCAAAGGAGAAGAAAATTGATATCTCCAACCCATCTCAACACAAATATTTTCTTACCGCACCCCCATCCTTCCTCACTTATCCTTGTGTCACTCAAAACGGTAAGTATTTGTTTACAATAGTCATTATTTCCCTTTTTTCCCCCCAAGGATGTTATAACTAACCACTAACGATGATTACCCACAAACTAACTACTAAAGTAAATTAAATACAAAACTATAATACATAAGCCTTAAAACAAAAGGCAGAAAGGTAACTCAACAAAACTGACCCTTATAAGTTACAAAAGTTTATTTTTCTATATGCAACCAAGAAAATCTACAAAAAAACAAAACTTTTTTGATGTGCTGATCTGTAAATATGCCATAGGATCTTCTAAGTGCCTGTTTGGTAAGGTGTTTGAGGGAGGAAAAAGTAGCTTATAAGTGTGATATGTCAGTTTGCAAATTTGAGAGCTTTTTGTCACCGTTCTTTACCAATCTAGCTTATAGGTCAAAAGTTGTTTTTTAAAGCACAATTGCAAAAGCACCTAAACTTACTTATGACTTGTGCAAAAGCAACTTTTTGAAATTAAAAGACCTTTTTGCCCTTATGTTTATGTTGTTCTTATGTTACTCTATATACATTTCTTGTGTTTCCTAATCAGTTTTTAGTTTTTTTTTTCTTAAGTGAAAATAATTTTAACAGTTTTTATAATATTTTTACTTTTTTAATATTATTTTTCGTTTTATATTTACATAAATTATGCAGACTATATCCTCCAATTAATTATGTAATATTATTTAGTTTAAAAATTTTCACATTACTATGGTTTCTAATTTAAATATGTTTTATTCATTAAATATAACTTCTTCCTATTATAGTAATTTATAATTGTTATATTTTGTAAATTCATATTTTTAATCATTTTTCATTATTTAATAAAAGTCATACCTATTTTTGGTCATTCTACAAATTAAACTTACTTTTTCAATCATAATCCAAACAACTTTTTTACTTTATAAAAGTCAATCCAAACATAAATCACATTATCCAATCTCACTTTTCTAAAAGTCAAATTAAAAAAAGTTGTTTTTCCTGCCCCCAATCCAAACGGACCCTAAATAGAATCTACGCCCATTGTCATAATCTGAAGCTAGTCAACGTATATCAGTGAATATCAATGATGATGATGTTATTCTTGTAAGCCCACCAATCAGTCGTCATAAGAAATTGCCACATATCCCTGTGTACAGTATATTTAGATGCAAACTGGGTGGACTAGACCAGCCTTATATGTGCATATGCATCAGTGCATGTGGTAGTCTGTGCTTTCAGAAAACAAAAACAAAAACAAAACAAAACAAAACAAAAAACCTTAAATACTCTGAAGATATCAAGAAAGAGATCTTGCCATTTCAGGAAGGGATTTCCAAAGTGAAAGTTATCCCCAGCAAGTAATTCCTGAACAAGTTGGTGATGCTCTGACCCCCTAGGGAGAAAATTCATCAAAAGGTTTCTCTCATCATCTGAAAGATGGGTCTTCCAAACCTACCATAAGTTTTTATAGAAGACAAAATAAGAATGACCCCAACAAAATAATAACAACAACAACAATAATTTTAGCTGCAAATAATTAAACTGACCACAACACCATAGTTACCTCATATGAAAGAACCTTGCTTAAATTATCCAAGTCAAAAATTTCTTCAGGTACGGGAAACACATCTGCCAAGATGTTGTGGCCACTAGGAACAAAATTAACAAGTGGCCTCGTTTGTCTCCAGCTGATGCCAATCTGCTCCCGCTTGGCAACAACCCTCTTCTGATTGGCATCCCACTCAACAGAAATGTGAGATTTCATATTTAAGTCATTTTGCACCAGTCCCAAATTTCTTCTTTTATGCCTATCTTGCTCTCTAGAACCATAACCAACAATGCTGGCACCACTTAATCGTTTTCTCTTCTGATCAGCAGCCATCAGCACAAGGTATGAAATATTCTTCAGCCAAGAACTCTACCAGAATGAAGCAAGACAGTACCTTGTCCAACTTTAATAAACATCTTTCATCTATAAACAACCTAGCAAGCGAAAATGTAAAGACTGTCGGATAATATTTTCTCTCAACACAAAATGCAACTTCATGTAATAAAATGTCCTTCCTTTGGAACATATGAACCCACACCCCTTCCTACCCCCACAAAAAGAACCAATGTTTTAGCAATCACAGCAACAAAGCACTCCAGCTAATTAAAAATTCAGACAACACAGGGCAAAGGATTGTCAGAAGTGATGCTAAAGGTAGCATATTAGTCAACAATGGGACAAACCTTGCACTTCTATATGAAATAGAGCTAGAAGCCTCCGTCATTTCTTCCCAGATGTATTCATCAAGCAGGCAGATGAATCATAGCTCATCCACTAACTAGAACTAGGAAAGATGAATTTCTCAACTAATCATGTTAACTCATACAACTATGTCCACTTTTCATGGGATCTCAACGAAATACCACATATGTATAACCACTTAAAATATAAATTCCTTTGATGCCATGATTACAATTCATATACATAAACGTTTTCCAGGTCAAGGCAAATCAAAAAATATCCATCGGACAGCAGGAAAAGCAAATGGCACAATAAATGTGTGCAACAACTTTTCACAGTTCAACAAAGATGGTGCAAGAAGTAGATCTTCCAGGTTAAACTGAAAACATCACAGGTAAGTCCCCGAATGGAAACCAGAACTATTATTTAGTTATCAAATGCGATCAATCTCCCTCACCATCATGTTTTAAAAAAAAAAAAAATTGTTCGGCGAAACAATAATAAATTCCAAGTCCATTCACATGAAACACAATTAATTTACGCAACCACACGACTTAACGTGTTCAAAGTACACATATCTTGTTTCTCCACGGAACATTGAGCTAACTGTAACTATACTTATCGATTAATTTCAAAGAAATTTCATAGTTTTCCACAAGGCCCACATTAAATGTGAATTAAGGAGAGAACGTTAACCTCCCCCCCCCCCCCAAAGGGAGGGGGGAAAAAAAAAAACACTCCCAACCCATTGCTTTCTTTTTAATGAAAGATAATACCGACCTACTCAAACCCCCCGGGAGGGTGTGCTGGAGTTAACAAACAATAGAACCCATGTCATAAGCTTCCTGAGCAAGGGTGTTAGCAACACTGTTCGTTTCTCTATACATAAAATTTAAATGAGCTGTCCGGCCTTTCACAGAATAATAAAGCAACTCAGAAACATCTGTCCACTTGCACTGAATAATTCAAAACCAGAAAGTAAGAGAATCGCTCACAGTGACAACCCCCGAGACCCCCTTCTTAATTCACCCAAAAACTAAGGCCCACAATACCATTACGAGAGAGGAAAATAAGTGACTGAATGAGTAAAAAGCGCGCGCGATAGAGCTGAACAGTTACCATAAGAAGAAAAGCGGAAAGATAAAACAAATATTCTCGGCAGCACTTGTGGGAGTCGCAGCAATCCACTACAAGTAAACCAGGATTTAAAAAAAACAAAATTTAGAGAAAATAACTAGTAAACCACATTCAAGTTGCCTTCTTTCTAGATTCGAAAGAACCGAAACCCTAAAACCCAAACCTTGGGAGAAAACTTGCCAAAGGAAAAAGAAAAAAATTAACAATGGGAAGCTGGAGAAAAATTACCAGCGAAATCCTCGTTTCCAACCCCAGAGAAAGAAGACGTCTATAATCTGCAGTAAATCGGAGCAACAGAATTCGCGAACAAATTGAAATTTACCCTTCACCAGAGACTGCGATGACCTAAGAGGCGAGGGAGATGGAGAGGGAAAGAGTTACCGACGGTTTTGTATTATCGGATTGGCTTGGAAGAGAGCATGAGAGAAAGACACACGCCCGCAATTGGGAGAGAGGATCAGACGAGTGTGGTTTCTCGGAACCGTTATTTTCCACATTGAATTGTTCCTTCGCGCGTTAAGGCGCGGCTTGGCTCGAGCTGCGGCTCGGAGGCTTTACCCTAGGGTTCTCTCCGCTCGGGTTAGGTGTCTTGTCCGTTTGCTTAACGAGGAAAAGCAAGACACAACTGAACTGAATATTATGGTTCTTCCCGAGTCAGTCAACGGGTAGAAGGAGGGGAGCAATCCGCTGGGCTTGCGCGTCCATCTCATCATGCCAATCATCCGGAAACGCTGCAAAAGGCGTAGAACGAATTTTGTTTATATTTTTCATTCGATGATATGATTCTTTCCTTTTTTTTCTTTAAATTTGTAGAGTATTCGATGACGTAAAATTATACTATCCTAATTCTTAATATAAAATTTAGTTAACTGAGCTATGAAGATTAAGAAAATTAATAAAACTAGTTACTTGTAATAAATAAGTATTGTCTTCCTATAATACTCTTTGCTAATCATATATATTAACTATAATTACATTTAATAAAACATTTAACATATACAATTATTACAATAACTACTTTGATAAAAGTAGATAAATATAAAAGATAAGGTCCGTTGGGGTGTTATATTTCTCTTATATTAAAAACAGAGTTAGTATATTAAAAAAAAAAAAAAAAAAAACCCTATACATTCATTATGCTTTAAAGCAGAGCTGATATGGATAGTATAAGCTCCGCCGGCTAACTCCCGAATTGTGAGGGGCTCCCCCCACCCGGCGAACTCATCGTAGTGTGACGGGCCCATGTTTAATTTACTACCTTTATTAATAAAATAATCATGAAAAATAAAAGGTTAATATTCAAATCTGTGTACAAGTTTTTATTTGGCATTCCTGAGTATCTGAAATTTTTTTTTATCAAATTTGTCATGAAGTTTAAAACCATAATAATATTGTCCCTATCTTTAAAAAACTAACATTGACGTTAAAATTATGTTGTTAACCGTTAATTTTTTAATGGTGGGAGTAATATTGTTACGATTGTAAATTTTCAGGCAAATTCGTTCCTAAAGAAATTCAGAATGTCCAACACTCCCTTGTTAAAACTTTTGGGTAAATTTGTACTTTAACCATAAAATAAATTGTGTATTTATCTCTATAAGTTTTGGATTAATTTGATTTCATTTTTTTAGGGAGATATAAAACAAATTAATTTTGAATTATAAAAAATAATTTAATTTAAAATATTAGAAAAATATTTGAAAAGGAAAGATGAAAAATATTTTTCTCCTTAGCGTGGTCATACGTGCACAATATTTCATTCAAGTTCCAAGAACTGGCCATATATTTTTTATATCTTTGACATACGATCTGGCTTCAATAAATTTGAAGGTATGATCACGCTCATGCACCTTTAATGCCTAATATTTTTGAAATGCTGTTTTTAAAGCTATTTTGAAAAAATAATTAAACTCATTTCATCCTAAAAAGATAATATGAAAAAATAATGCAGCGGATTACTTTTCATCCACTACAAATAGTTTTTGTCCGATAAAAAAAAAAAAAGAACCGAACCAGCCAGTTCAATCAGAAAATCAGTGAACCGGCTGGTAGTCTAGTTTGGTTTAAGCATTGAACTGGTCAGAACTGAACTGGTATTAAACCAGTCAAACCGGTATAAACCGATATAAACCGGTGATGAACAGGTTTAAATTATTATCTTGTTATTGATCTTTTTTTTCTCATTCAACTCCTAATATTTCAGTCATTGTATATTTAAAATTTTTTTGATAATAATCTTGGTATTAATGATTATTAATTTTAGTTATTGAGGAATCATAAAAATTAAAATTCTATATGTTATTGTATTTTGTTGTTGTTATAATTAAATTATTATTGTGTATCCCTATATTTTATTATCAGTGCTTATTAATGTTATTATATTTTGTTATTTTTAATTAAACTCTATTATTTTAATGTGGCCAGTTTGATCTCAATTTGGCCCACTAACTCTTGAACCACAACTTCAACTAGTTTATTGTTCGGTCTAATTTTTTGTTTCTTGATTTTTGTCATTTTGGCCAGAAGCCTCGAGTGACATTTGATGGAGGAATTTTGTTACTTGTTACTCCCTCCAGGCTCCAGTCTTATATATAAATTTCAAATAATTAAATCATGTTTAGCAAACTAGCAGTTAAGAAATATATTTTTTTAAATTTGCCTTTATTTATTAAGAAAGTGAATGAGAGAAGTGATAAATAAAAAACAATAATGAAAAAGAATACATGGGAGTAATATTAATGTAAGAGAGTGATCATTAAATGCAGTCAACCAGGAAAAAAGAGGAAAAAACAAGTAATAGATACTCAGACAAACTAAGAAAATAAAGTTTATGTTTTGGACCAAACTCCTCTTTAAAAGTGAAGCTTATATATAAGACCCAAGAGAGTACAATATGTCACAGATCCCAACACTCTAATCTAGTTTGATATCTCTAGAAATTAGGTTTCTCTAGTTTTAAAATTACATGGTAATTAAAAATCATTATTACCCGGGTCCAGTGCTCCGCAAGAGTGCCAAAACTGAAAATAGCAACGGTGTCTCCACTTTTCTTTCCTTTCATTTTTATTCATTTTTTATTCTAATTATAAGATTAAAATGTTAACAGTTAGATTTCATGTTTTTAAAATTATAAATTAAGTTTTGAAATAAAATAAAATAAAATAAAACTATTAACTTTCAGCCAGGATAATTAAGAACAATACCAAAGAATATTTTATAAAATTATTTTGTAAAACATAAAATCTAAACCATTAAACTTTCAATCTTGATGGTTGAGATGAGAAGTTAATAGAAATGAAAAGAGAGGGAAGTGGAGAGACTCTTTGTCCATATATAAATATCTTATAAAAAAGGGGCAAAAGGTGATCAGCTCTTAAGGACTTGACTCCAAAAACATTTATTTACATAATTCAAAACAAAAATTTTCTTACATATTTACCTTGTATTTTGTAAATTATAATTAAAAAATATTAGTGTTATTCCAACTAAGTACCTGGTAATTCGAATATAATTTGAAATTTACAGACGTGTTAAACTTTTTTTTAAAAAATCACATATAAAAATATTAGGGAGCGTGGCAATGAAAGAATTCGCAGAGAATGTAAAATAAAACTATCCTCACAACTAAAATTTTAAAATGTACAACTCAGAGTCTCAGACTTTCATATTATTGCAGCATAAAAGCTCTTATTCACGTTTTTTTTTTTTACATATTTTATAATTGTCATTCTTTTACCTACATACATACCTTTTTTTTTTTTTTTTTTACATTTCCCCCTCAATATAACGATGCCCCTGGCAGGCGCGGCTCGGGACGGTCGCAGAGGAATGGCGCCTTTGACGGCAGCGTCAAGTATGGACCATCTTCTGATCTCGTATTCTCGTGGACTTGGGAAGCTCTAGAGTCTCAAGTAAACGTTTTTTTTATGCCTTTCTTGCTTTCCCACTTTTCTTACCCATATTTAATTTTTTTTTTTATTTTGTCCGAACGTGCTGCATTTATTATTATAATCAAAATCAAAATTTCACGTGACGTTGTATGAACATATATTTTTAATGGACATTAGGCGTTCGTTTTAATTCGTAAAGTGTACTAGGCAGTTCTGGTAAAAAATGAGGGGCGGGGGGGACTAGGAAGGCTGAACAATGATTATCGTCATCAATTTTTTACGTTAAAAAAGGACAAACAACCATTGTCTAATCAGGTGGGACCATTTCGCTAACGTTGCTTGTTTGACCTCACTGCCTGCGACAGGAAAAAATAAATAAATAATTTTTTTTATTTCCTGGTAGTTTCATATTTCAGTACCCCCACTTTTTAATATTACCTCTAATTCCTAATATAAGAAATAATTTGATTTTTAATTTGATCACAAATATAATAACCCAATATAATTTTTCTCTTATATTTATCTATTTTTTAAACTGGTATTTATAATAGTTGCACATGTTAAATGTTTCATCAAATAACACTTGATTAATAAGAGTATTTTAAGGAAGACAACGCATATTCATCATAAATAACTAGCTTAGATAATTTTTTTAATCTATTCAAATTAGTTAACTAGTTCTTATATTAAGGACCGGATGCAGTATATGAGTTAATTATGGAATTGATATTAATCCTATCTATTACTTCCGGTCCTTAATATAAGACCTTGTTTGACTTTTATTTTGATCTTAAATATAAGATCCCAATCCACTTTGTCTTTTATATTTATATTTTTTTCAAAGTAGTTCTTCTAACTATAGTATTTCTAACCAATATACTTGATTAACAAGGATATTTTAGGAAAGACAACACATATTTATTAGAAATAACTAACTTAATTTCTTTTCTTAATCTCCTCAAATTAGTTAACTAGCTCTTATAATTAGGATCGGAGGGAGTATAAGACTTATTTCATATACTTATCATTTTTTTTTCAAATTTCTATTAATATCCTTCAACAATAAATAAGTACAGGAGGAAATTAAGAAATGTACATAAGTTGTATTAGAAAAAATATCATATTAACTAATTTAACCAATATCATTAATCTATTTGAATTAGTAAATTATATCTTATCTTAAATAGCAGATGAGTATTATGATTGACGCCCTCTTAAAATTCATTTCTTTCTCTTCAAGCTTGGTGAACATATACATGTCCATACATATATGAATGCGTGACTACTAACGTCCCTTTTTAACCCAAAGAATGCTTTTATTGAGGAAGCTTTCAAAACTCAAGATGATTTTGTAGAGATGCAGGTGTTTTTTGGTTTTTTTTTTTGGCAAAATCAAGTGGGGGCCATTATTACTCCCTCCCCTTTTTTTAACAAGAAAAAATTATCATTTTTATTTTATCTCTATTTATGAAAAACATTTATGAAATGTCTCAAGTTTTGTTGGCTTTTTTTTTTTTATCTTGCCCCTATTAATTACTTATTTTAACCTTAATATATTTATATCTCATTTCCTAAAGCATATTCATTCATCTTTTTATTGTCTCTTATACTCTTTGGAGTATTTTTGAGAAAAAAATATAACGTTTATATATTTATCATCTTTCATTAATTTTAATTCATTTTTTTATTCCCCTGATCTGGTCAAATCCCTTTTTTTTTTGCCAGCAGATTTGATCAAATATTTCTGATGAAAATAGATGGAGCAGGTATCGTGTAATTTATTGCCGGCCAAAAAAAAAATCATCGTGCAGTAATTTTTATAGACATGAGCTAGTCCGAGTGGCGGCGGAGAAGGCTAATAAAATGTTAGTTTATTCTTCTTCTTTTTTGGTGAAGAAATGTTAGTTTATTCTGTTGAGGAGGAAAAGCCATCCAACAAACACATAAATATGGCTTTTATTGGTGTGAAGAAAATGATGCAAAAAGAAATATAGAATTTGATTTACCCATTTGGGGACTTATTTAGAGAGTGACGGCAAGATTCATGTTAAACATAGTTGAGTTCCCCCCAGGAAGTTGGCATAATTGAGCTAGGAATAATTTATTTATTTTTGGTGGATTACAGACACGAAATGTGGTTAATCCCCCCTTCCCGGGGCCAAAAAAAAAAAGCGGGTCAATGTTCGGCAGTTAAAAGCTAGTCCAAGCTAATTGGTGCATATATATACACACACATATATATAAAAGAAATGCCACGCCTGGTACGGATAACGGCCACCCATGGAGTGAATTTGTGATTCTGGCTCCCTATGTTGTGTATCAAGGATGTTATATTACTCATCCAATTCTTAATATATGATCTAATCAGAGAGTTTATATTGATAATGTATATAAAACTTATTTTATATATTTATCATTTTTTTAAATTAATCCTGTTGATATTTATTCAACAATGATCAAGTAAAAAAATGAGGGAGGGAGTTGAGAAAAATCATTAGGGTGTTTTAAAAAAAAACTATTATATTAACTAATTTAACTAATATTATTGATCTACTCAAGTTAGTTAATTAAGTCTTATACTACCTTCAATCCTAATTATAAGAGCTAGTTGATTAATTTAAAGAGATTAAGAAAAAAGTTAAGTTAGTTATTTCTAATAAATATGTGTTGTCTTTCATAAAATATCATTACTAATTAAGTATATTAGCTAGAAATACTATTACTAGAATGACTACTTTGAAAAAAAAAAGTATAAATATAAGAGACAAAGTAGATTGGGGTCTTATATTTAGGACCAAAATAAAAGTCAAACAATGTCTTATATTAAGGATCAGAGGTAGTATTAATGACCAGATGAGTATAATTATTCTTTTTTGCCAAGGAAGATACTATAACTATGCTATAATTATTGTGTATTTTTCTGAAAAAAATCAGTATTTATGTGTAAGATAAAAATTCTGACAAGACATGAAATTTACAAATTATAAATGAGATGGCTTTTTTTTTTCTTTTTTCTTTTTCCTTTTTTCAAGATCTCAAATACCGTGTATTTAATTCACAACAAAACGAAGTTACGACGTGGGAGTATGATCATCTCTCAAATCGTCTGGACCCGGCGATATGTTGGCTTTTGGCATTTATCCCGGATCTAGTGAAGCCAGATTCACATAGGTCACAACTTCTATTCAGTTTTTAAGAAAACAAAAATATGCTAGTATAACATTTAAATACTCCTCCATTTTTTAATATAAGACTCATTTAACCAATTTGATTACATTAAGAAATTTAGGTAAGTTAGTTAATTATAAGAAATGTGACACGTTTTTTCTAAAAGACTATAATCATCTTTCTTAATACTCCATCTCCCTCTTCTACTTGATTATGGTTGAGAAAGTATCTATAAGGATAATTTAGAAAAAAATAATAAATATGAGAAATGAGTTTTATATTTAGGATGAAAACTAACTCAACAATTAAGCCCTATATTAAGGATCGGAGGAGCACATGCTCTTTTCATTTTAGAAATAAGAAGTCGAAGGGAGTGGGGAGATTCTTTTTCCTACTTTCCCTCTTATTCATATTATAGGAGGCAAAAAATTAATATAACGCGTATATAAAAAATATTAATATAATGTTGAAATTTAGTATGATTAGCGCGGCGGTCAAACAAATAAAAGGGTATTATGAAATAGGCTGTTCTAATTAAATAAAAAGATGTGCATCCTTATTCACTTTAATTGTTCACACAGATCCCATTTCTATTTATGAACATCTCATAAAATATTTCATTAATAAATTTGAAAACAAAAGAATTGAAACGGTAATAAAGTAAATTTTCAACTAATCTATATTACGTTGAGGGGTGATGGATTATTTGACTAATTTGAGACTAATCCAATTCACGCGGTTGAACTTGAAGCAGCGATGAATCCTGACCGTCAAATGTAGCAGTAATGCACTGTGCACCAGAAGCGCAAAGCTCAGGGTCGAAAAACCACCCTATCCCTTCGGTGTTCGCAGCTGGGAGAACAATCCATGGCAGCTAAGATGCTGTTATCACCGCCCGTAACGTTTGCCACCAAATTCGACGCCGGAGGCTTCACCCACCACCACCAGGTTCAGCCATCCGTAGGATGCGAGCGACACCTACCGAGGTCAAAGAAGCTTCAACTCCATGCCTCACTTCACGACCCCGTCTCTTCATCTTCCGCTATCTTGGACTTCATCGCCCACCAAAACCAGCAAAACCCTTATTCTCTCGTTCTACTTACAGATAGCGCCGGTTATTCATTGGCCAGTTACTACACTTCTCTTGGTCTCTTTGTCATCTCTGTTCCGGGCCTTTGGTCCCTCATCAAGCGTTCTGTCAAGTCCAAAGTAATTCGAGCTGTGTAATATTTTCCTTCTTGATTGCTGCTATTTCCTATGTTGATTCGACAATTTTGAATTGATTCGGATGGCTTTGATGATAGATTGTGAAGAAGACCTTTATTGGCGAAGGCGAGAAGAAGGCGCCAAATCAGGCTGCTGGGGAGATCTTATCATTCTTCACGCGTAATAATTTTGCGGTGATTGATAGGGGAGAAACTGTCACGTAAGTCATCATGGCTTCCTTCTCTTCTTGCATACTCTAATTTTCTCAGTCCCTCTCTTTACCTGCCTTTACTCGAAGAAACTTATCTCCTCTTTGCAACCCAGTTGAGGCAGGAAAAACCCGGGAATTTAACATTGAATTAAAATAATCGACGAGTATTTTTGTTTATGAAAGGTTTCAGACTTGCATCATATGAGCGTTTCTTTCTTTCTTTTGTATTTTCGCTTATTTTATTTTTGGAGCTGGATAACTGAGATCCGATATTGTGGTTTCGTCTATGAAGGTTTGAAGGAATGATGGTTCCTAGCAGGGGCCAAGCAGCGCTATTGAGTTTCTGCACCTGCATCAGCTTGGCAAGCGTGGCCCTAGTTCTTACCATAACCTTCCCAGATATTGGCAACAATTGGTTCTGGGTTACCATCTTAAGTCCACTAGCGTAAGTGAATGCCATGACAATGTAAAGTAGTGGTGTTAAGTTTGCTTTTCCGTTTGAAAGGATGTTCCGCAATGGGTGCTAATATGTGCAATGCTGACACTTCCTGAAATTTGAAACAGGGGCGTATATTACTGGACCCGAGCATCCAGAAAGGAGGAGATTAAGGTTAAAATGATAGTTGCAGATGATGGAACCTTATCAGAGATTATTGTTCAAGGCGATGATCAACAAGTCGAGCAAATGAGAAAGGAGCTCCAATTGAGCGAAAAAGGCATGGTTTATGTCAAAGGCATCTTTGAAAGATGACTTGCTTTTGGCCCTTGGCTGATTGGCTGACTTAGTATGTTGGACACTGTTGTGATTCCCAGTGTTTTAACCCAGCATGCTCACAATTTTGAGATGCCAATTATCTCTAGACACCGGTTTAATTAATTGACATTTTTATGATCCTGGTTCTCTACATATTAGTAATTTAAAGAATAAACATGTCACCAAACTCTGGGCTTCTTGCCTGCTTAAAGTCGCATATACTCAAAATACCCGGAAAATGGATGCGTGAATACGAACAGTTGTTGTAACTTGTAAGTTTCATACATCATACCAATAAATGTTTTTCTTTACAAAAAAAACGCAGCTCTTACGAAAAAAAATTATGTGATAGGCAATTTCCAAAATAGAATACATCATGCCACAGGCCGTAGTCCTCAAAGACTTTCAGTTTTAAGCATTTATACGCTAGCAAAAGCCAGGCGATTATTCAAATTGGTCTCGCCAGACAGTAAAAGTTTTCTCTGAGTTACATTAACACATCTAAACAAACCCAAATATGGGACTCGATGAGAGATGTCCAAGGCAAATTTTGAAGATAACGAATAAATGACAAAAAGTTGTGCCTGAATAACCTTATCCCCACAAAAGCGGCGCCAAGAGCTTCAACCAATCATCAATTTGTTCTCATCCAAGAAGGTATAAGTTGGTACCTCCAGATTGTAAGGCGCTGGCCCCTTCCTAATTCTGCCAGAAACATCATAATGTGAACCATGGCAAGGGCAGAACCATCCACCAAAGTCGCCAGCATTTGGCAGGGGAATGCAACCCAAATGCGTGCAAACGCCAATCACAATAAGCCACTCTGGGTTCTTCACTCTCTCTGCATCCTGCTGAGGGTCACGAAGAGATCCAACATCAACACTGTTTGCCAGCTTAATATCATCCTCTGTTCGACGACGGATGAACACAGGCTTTCCACGCCACTTAACAGTCACTGTAGAGCCAGGCTCAATGCTAGACAGATCAACCTCCAGGGAGGCCATAGCAAGAACATCCTTACTAGCTGACATGCTGAGCACGAACTTGAGAATAAGAAGACGGATTAGAGAAGCATACACAAACCTACCACCAGTTAGGACAAAGTAGGCAAATGCCCTCTTGCTCGGGTCCCCTGGAGGAAATCGTTCATGGTTGTGTTCATCATAAACAATCTTAGAAGTAGGATTCTTAATAGCTGCGACAGTAGGAGGAATCTCTGAAATAATGCTACTTTCCTTTGGATGGACAAGCGTGTCAGTAGAAAACCTGGAGGAAACCAATTTCAAACAATTAGCATGGAAAAAATAGGCCTCACTGAACAGATGAACTGATCAACTAATGGCTTAATATAAAGTGTTTAATCAGGTGTACGGAGGAGATGCAAATTCTAATATTTGCCCTGGCACACAATGTTCAGAGTTTCAGCCAAAAACTGTTTTCGGAGCCCCTGAAAAAAGATGTTTATCCTTCAAAATAAGTATCCTTCAAGCTGGAGACACTGGTGCTAACATTTGACCCGTAGAGGTTCATAACCAGTGTTTGGGGGGGGGGGGGGGACTGAAACTTCCAAACGGGCAAGATAAGTTACTCCAATCAGAACTAATAAAAATGGTAAAAACACCAGCAATATTTCGCCATTAGTTTCGCCGCGTAAAGCAATAACTAACTATGGCTCTCCCAAACATGCAGTTTATACCCAATCTTCAAGAGAGGGATGATAGTAAAAGCCAAACCAAACCTTCAAAATGAAACTATTTCACAAGTAAACTGAAACAACACTAAAAATGTGAGAATCCAGCGAAGGAACTCGAGGAAAAGAGAGAGGACAGACCAACTAACAAAGCACGCTACAAATTTTGAACGACGTATAGATTCAAATCAATACTCGGATCCAGAAGGAGTCCATGATTGCAATGAATCATTCACTCATGTCAATTTGTAATTACTTCAGTTTCGAGCATAAGTTCCAGTATCTAGATGTCATCTTTTACTACAAACAGGAACCAGGCGTCAAATTCATCATGCAAACGCTCCATCCAAGCCAAATAAAAAGGAAATCGCAACGGCCAATGGGAAAATGAAAAGTTACATGCATAGATTTAAAGACTCAGATGAATCGAGATTCACCGATTCAATCAAATAATTTGTGTCCAGTGATTGTAAAAGAACCGCAAAATAAAGAAAGGGGAGGAAACCCTAACCTCTGAAGGGAACAAGGAAGTCGGGCCTGAGAGAAAAATGACCAGCATCGGGAGAGGATCTGTTGCGATCGGAGGAGGAAGAACCGCCGGATTTAATAGAGTTTCGAGAGAAGAAAGCCGACATAGCCTGGTCGGCTCTCCATGGAGATGAAGAGATGGAGGAAAGCCTCCTCGACGCGAGCCTCAACATCTTCCTCTTCTGTCTTTCTTCGGCCTTTGTTCCGCTGCCAAATCCCTAGCTACTGCGCCTCAGGAAAACTTGGAATTGAGAAGATACTCGTATAATAGAAATTGGCACCGCTTCTGTAATGCGTGGTTTTAATGATTTTACTATAATTTATAATTTATAATGACGCTAGAGTCTCCACTTCTTAAGAGTAGTCGGCCAAAAAAAAAAATCTCAAGAATTTATAAACGACTAAAAATAAAACTGAAAAATTAAATTTTAAATTATGTAAGAAATAATCGCATATAAATATTTATCAAGGTGATATGAATTTTATATTTTAGAGTAAGTAGATATTTAATTTGTCAATGTTTTTGCAATGTTAATAATATTTCCTTTTAAGAAAAAGATTCTTTATGGAGGTCATATATGAAAATTAGTAATAAAAATAATTTATTATATTAAATATTGATTTTTAAAATCTTGAATAGTTTTAATCGTTATCTTATTAATTAATAAGACAATAATTAAAAGTATTTCTTATTAAAAAAGTGCCATGGTCTTTCTTATTCACTTAGTATGGACGAGTTGCGCGTCTTCTTTTTTCGAAAATTAGAATATCAGTTGCTTTTAAACAAAAAGTTAAAATTCTTATAAAAAGATAAAATTACGTTCGAAACTTCAAAATTAAATAGAGAATTTAGAATATTCATTTTTAATGGTTCATCCATCTTCTGGCATGCGCGAGATCCGGATGCTCTAGAATCTGGAGTTCTGGACGCAGTGGTATTGTGGGTCTTCTGTTGACAAGTCAATCAAAGCTGCAAGCCCATTTCATTTGGGCCTGTTCCCCTCCCATTATCCCAACTTTCCCTCCCTCCATTGGGTAGATGGAAATAGAGGGGAAGGGAGAATTACAGTTTACAAGGAGGGTCGTCCAAACTTTCACGGTTCTCCAATTCGGCGATGCCTCCGAATAGTCAACACTCAAAAGCATAGTTTTCGCCCAAAAAAAAAAAAATCAAAAGCATTGTTGGGGTATGTCATCCTGATGCCACCAGGGGATCCAGTCCACACTTCTACATATCCTCAAGATCGGACGCCCAATACACGCTGGACGACGCCGACTTATTCTCGTGATAAATCCTATTAAAATACAAGCATGAGATCGAAGGGGACAAGACGTCGATAACTTGATATACATATATAGTTAACTTGTCCTCATCGGCTCAATTCTAATAACCTTAAAGGAAAATTGGTATACTCCTCTCGTCTTTAATACAAGACTAATTTAACTAATTTGATTAGATTAAAAAAGTTAGGTAAGTTAGTTAATCATAAGAAATATGACATATTTTTTTTTCTAAAACACCATAATTATCTTCCTTAATATCCTCTTCCCTCTTCTATTTGATTATGGTTGAGAGAGATTCATATGGATATTTAAAAAATTGATAAATATGATAAATGTCTTATATTTAGAACCAAAATCAACTTAATAATTAAGTCCTATATTAAGAATTAAATGAGTACAATTTTTTTCCTGCTCGTATTCTATGAATGAAAGTTTAGGGAGATGAGATCAACTCTCCTCTTACCTTATGTTTAATACAGGAGAATTGAAGAGAAGGGGGAGGAGAGAAACTTTTACTAAACTCGTTTTGAAAAATTAAAGAAGTAGATTTATAAAATTTCGATAAAAAAAGCATTTAAAAAATTGAACCCTGCTTCTTCAATTTTATAAACAATTGAAACTCATTAAAATTTTTCATTTCCTCCTCCTCCATCCATTCCCTAGCGCCGAATGGACGTGATCGATCTAGAACGTGCCACCTGTACATTTTGACTCATGTTTTGTTAGGTTGACGACGGTGCCATGGGCCAAAATATCAATAGGTAGTTGCAGTTCCTAGAGCGCAAATCATGTTATTAAAAGGACGTCGGCGTTCTCCAATTGCCGAAGCAGCTTGCGGTGTAAGAAACCGGCGAATACTCCAAGAGGACAAAAGGGCATAATAGACGCAAACATTGACTCCACGTACGAATCTGAATTCTCAATTTCTCTGAAGTCATACCCAGACAAATTAACTGCTTGCCGCTGGCTTAGTTGATCAGAATCTCTAATGAAACTTCCAACCCCACAAAAATCTTTCGACGTAACTGTCAGTTATGACTTACTTTGATGTGATTATTTCTTCTTCTCCAGAACAACAACCTATGTTTTGCACATGATCGTCATTTTTTTCCTTTGACAATGTCGGTCATATTTTTAATGTTCTTAACGCAATTATTCACCCATTAAACTCCGACCCGAAAAACTAAGACGCGCATTTACTCTTCTTTCACATTTATCATGGAGTTGGTTTGGTTTGCTATGCGCGAGTATCGCACTGGTTTCGCTGCATAGAATGCTTACCATGTGAATAGTTTTACTCGACCGTTCAAGTATATACAATATGAACTTATCAATACCATGATCTATAAGCATATATAATTACATATTATTAATTAGGTTTCAACACATATCTCGAGTATCTCGGATAAAGCACGCGTCTTGTTTCTTTCACTCATAACCAATCTCATTGAAAAAAAGACACTAATGAAACTAACAGTAACTATTACATGCTTGAATTATGCTAGTTTGCTTGGAAACTAGATGGTGGAGGCAAGTAAATTGCTCTAAACCTCGTATACAATCACTTATATAAGTTTCTATACCTTCATTAAGCACACAGATGATGAGATTATATTTTCGCCACGAAGCCGCATACAACTCGCAAAGAATCAAAATCTATAATGGTGCTAAATATCAATGATTAAACAAAGACAATTGCATCCTTGAATTAACAGAATAGAACATATATGCTTATACCAAAGAAAAAGGAACGTATCATTCGTATAAATGTTTCAGAATTAGTTAGAGGTGCTAGTCAAACTGAAAAATCTGCAGGCTAGCTATATGAACGGACATAATTACCCGCTCCTCCACTGCATGCACCGGCTGTTCAGGTGTGAGTATGGAAACTTCGTAAAACTATCTCCTCGTGTTTCCTTCATCAAGGAAACAAGAACCGGGAGAAGAAGAACCTCCATAATAATCTCCTTCCTGTGCTACTCTCTGCGTATCTTGAACCTGACGTTGATCAGACCCAGACATAGAAGCAGACGAAGTAGAAGACATGCCTGATGATGACGAGAATAACGTAGAAGGATAAAAAAGAAATGGATCATTCTGATAACTATGGAGTCCCGAAGCAGCTCTTTGGAGGTCAGCATCACCACCACGAAGTAGCTGCGCGTACTGCAATAGATTTGGGAACCCTTCATTGTCCGTCGATGGCGCCGGAGGCCAAGACACAGTTTGCGCCGCCTCCTGTATCGGCGGAGCAGGAGCAGCATGAAGCTGGGTTTGTGATGAAGGGACGGCTGAAGAAGTAGCTAAAGAAACACGTTCGGGGAAATTAAGTTTAGCTTTGCTTCCTTTGAACCTTAATGCTGCAGCATCATAAGCAGCGGCTGCATCCTCGGCCGTCTCGAAGGTGCCAAGCCACACCCTAGCTGCTTTTTTAGGGTCTCGGATTTCGGCTGCCCACTTCCCCCATGGTCTCTGCCTCACTCCTCTATAGTTTCTTTTTCTCACATCGTTACCTTTCAAAGCGTCCAAGTTCAACATTTTTTTTAGAAAATATATTGCACTACTGGCTGTTTAAGGGGAAAGAAATAGTTTTCAAACTACATATATGAAGACAATACGATCCACCAATGGTAAGTGCACACTGCAAATATATACCGTACCGAACCACTTGTCGGTATGATCAACATCATTATCGGATAGACACAAGCCTAAAAACAAATAGTGGATCGAGATCAATATCATGTTTTGCAGCAGTTGAAATTGAAGTAACCCTAGTTGCACTCGGGTTAATAATTAATGGAAATATCTTTGTAAAGTATTGTATTGGAAAATTACCATGGGCTCAGGTGTTTATACGGACCTATCATCCTGTGATGCATAAGAATTATTGGCAATATTCTTGAAAATTAAGAAAAGGGGCACGGGACCTTAATTAATTACCTTGATTTTGATGTGGAGGCTGGGATCGATCCAGCTTCTGGATCAACCCAAACCCAGAAGAGGTGCTTACTTGACCATGTGAGATTGGGACGGAGAAGGTTTTAGTATCACTGGTGCTGATAAGATGCGAAAAGGTAGAAGGTGAGGTTTCTTCCTTTTGGGTCTGATCGGACGGTGATGGGTGAGGCCGAGACATGATGAAATCTTCTCTTTTGGCCTCTGATGCATCATGATCAGAAGGTAGAGGTCTCTTCCCATGCCTTCGATCCACCTTGTTCAGCTCTCTTTGACCACTTTCAGTATTATAATAACCTCCTCTCCGATTATAAGCTCACTGGCGTTGCTTCTCCCAGCTGATGAAAGCAGAAAGGGAGGGAGCTATGCTAGCTAGAGAGATCTGAGATTTGTAATCGAAAAGAATGATCGAGAATAATGGATGAAAGCAAAGATCAGAAGAAAAGGATACGTTGTTCACTCGTCATATCTTAAGTAAGAAAGAGAAGATGAAATTAAAGAGACGCATAAGAACAAGATAACATGGGGCTTGCTTGTAGGGTTTTCATTGCTGCACGTTAAAGTGAGAGGCGTTCTTTGTCTGGCTCTTCGAGATTTGGAGGTGCCAAAAAACGTTTTTTGATTAAAGATAAAATTGAAAATAATATTATTTATTTTTCAAAAATGTTTTTCCTTTTCGGGGAAGTAAATTTTAAAAAAGTAGGTTGGCATGTTTAGGTTTTACACGTGGCTGCGAATTGTGCAAGGTGGTAGGCTTCGTCGGCATCAGTGCATCACAATCACACCCCTCGCCGAGGAGATTGCCTTGTGCCCTTGTCCATATATGAAGTACAGAATCAAGTGCATGTGCGTGGAGATACACTGAATCTGCACCTAAATGCACAATTTAATTTGGGAAGGTTTTTCTTATAGGGATCAAATAATTATAAGATTATAAATTTATTTGCCAATGCACAAATGCCTTGAATTTATATGCTTGCTAAGCATGACCAAGGTCGTTATTAGAGGTTAATTTTGAGGGGATAAATTATTGAAATCTAGAGTAATAAGGGAAAAAAATTTTAGAGGGGATGTTATATATAATTTATACATGTTTAACTGATGCTATGCGAGGCAACAACTCATAACCACACATGTGCCAATGTATGCGTGGTATTAACATGCTGGCCTGTAACATTTTGTATAAATTGGGTTAATTGATGCTTAAATTCTTCACATGAGATTTCTATGTGATTTTCTCAGGAATAAGCCTCAGATTAAAATTTAATTTTTTCAGGTCTCAGTTAATTTACTCATGATGTTTACATGTTATTGTGGGAATATCACTGGAACAATAGCAAACTGGTTGGAATCATGCCAGAAATACTGTTCTTAAAAATTATTAAATATAATTATATACTTCTTATGTTTTAAATATAGGACTCTTATATTAGTATATATAAAAATCTTATATTTAGGATCGGAAGATTATATAAACTCCAGGCCTTACCTGATATTTGGTCCTACCCAAAAAAATCCGGTTATTATTTGGGCTGTTATTTCAGCGTTAGATTGGGCATAATTTAATTGAGTTCGAGTAGAAGAGCCTCATGAATACCCACAATGTATATATACACACATATGCATATAGATTAGAGCCGGGAAAACAGGCCGAGCCCGTCGGGCCGGCCCGTTTAAGTCGCGGGCCGGGCTTGTATTTTGGAGTCTTGAAAGGGAAGTCGGGCTTAAAAGGGCCAGCCCTGTAGGGCCGAAAAATAAACAGGCCAGCCCTGTAGGGCCGCGGGCCGGCCCGTTTAAGCCCGCCAATAATTTTTTTTTAATTTTTATATTTTTTTCTTAACTTAAAAAGGAAAACCCTAACATTTTACACATAATATACTCTTAGTTTTACTTACCCCCACTGCTTACACAAATGGCATTCACAAAAAAAGAAATCACCATAATTCTAAGTATATTAACAAAAATGTGTTATTATTTATAAGTTGTCAAAACCTATTAAAATGCTGTATGTGTTATTTTACAATCTTTATTTATCATTCTTTCATATTTTTTATACTTGAAATAGAATTGGTTAAAGAATCTTTTGAATTAAAATAAAAATCTATATCATTTTTATAGTTAGAAACAAATTTAGAACTATGGATGATGAACTCTTTTCTTTTTTGTCAGTAGGACAAACAATTATTTTTATATATACTATGTTTGTTAGTTAAACTTTTTTGTTAATTATTTATAATTAAACAAGATCATCCATATTGTAATTATTTACTGAACTTAGTGTTTATTTAGTTGTTTATGTCTGTCCTCTATTTAGTTTGTTCATTCAATAGACTTTATTACACTGTGATAGATGTTTTAACATAATGATATTTATGTTTGTGACTTATTTTTATTTATATTTATATCTTTTATTAGTAATTTTGTTGTTTCATTTTATTATTTCGATAAAATAGGCAAAGAAAAATAATAAAAATACATTTTAGTTAAACGGGTCAAAAGCCCGCGGGCCAGCCCGAGCCCGTTATCTCACGGGACCGGGCTTAGGAAAATGTTTCATTTTTTGAACTCGGGCTTAAACGGGCCGACCCGTTTAAGCCCGAGCCCGTGACGGGCCGGCCCTTTTTCCCAGTGCTAATATAGATACATGACTCCTCCAGTAATTTAGCTTTTCGGCAATCCAAACAACACGTGCTGTATGTTAGGGATATCTTTTTCGTGAGATTTTGTTAAAGCAGTATCTTTCCTTTTTTTATTTCTCAATCAACTAAAGATTTCCCTTTTAATCATTTCGCGTGGTTGCATCTAATAATTACTACAACTTAATATATTTTCACAAATCGCATATTAATTGCTGCATCATTTCGGACCTTTTTTTTTTTTTTTACTTGCCCGACTTTCCTGAAAAAAAAAATCCTGCATCGTTATTCGATCATTTTTCTATTTCTTTTCTGGTCAGAGATCTTTTTTCTATTTCGTTTCACTTCATCTGGCCTAAATTATAAAGTACAGATATTGAGCATATACACGTAAGCATGCCATGGAAATTATCAAATTAAGCCGGCTCCAACCAATAGTTACGATCTAAAATAAGAATGGTATTCTTTTTATGTTTTTTAAATTTAATATCTTCCTGTCCTAAATATAAAATTCTTCAAGTATTATATTTAGAACTAAAAAAATATAATTAAATATACTGAATTCAAAATTTTATCTAAATGTGACAAGTGATATTATTACCAAGACAATGTCTAAGAATCACACTACTGTCACGAAAACAAAGGGCCGAGTTAATTGAGCAACAAAGATATTCCATGCATAAACTCACAACTCAATTATCAAATAATTGTTTGATATGTGGTATAAATATGTTTCAATTATTAGTTGAAAATATATTTCAATTATTGAAATGTCAAATGCCGGATGTGAACGTGTAAAGGAAGAGATTTGTCAACGATATATGGTTGACAGATAACATGTACATTATATAAAGATCATTAAAACAGGCATACTGTTTATTTATAATTGATCTGTGGACTTAATTGTATCACGTCTGCGTATAAAATATGGAGTTGTTTTTATAATGGTGAGAGCACGCCTATGGCCAGGGTGGGACCCGGGAAAGGGATCGTGACTAGGGAATATCGGGACCAACCCTGGTCAACATTTGAATAGGTGGATGACGCACCGCCTCACGTCATATACCGGCGACCGCTTCCTGTTTGGATTATTTAACTACTCATTTATAAGAGTCTTATATACCATATAAGGGTTTTATATTTAGGATCAGAAGAGTCCTTTTTATTCAATTAATAATAATTTTAAATATAATTTTATTTAATATTTAAACAATCATAAATAAAATAAATTCTCATTATTAAATATCTATGCTTTTTTTATGTGTTTTTTTTCCCACGCAAAGTACTTTCTCATTGCTTATGAGAAAGTGCTGAGATTGATTAAAATTTCAGGAAAACTACTCAAACAATGTGTAGGGAAAATAACATAAAAAGAAATTATAAATTGAAATATTTAAATTCAGGTGTTTAAGAGTTCAAAGATTTAGAAGAGAGAGTAATATTTGATTTAGTATTTTACAAATGTAGTCAAATAATTAAAATGTCTTTATATTAGATTTAAATAAAAAATATCAAATTTGTTAGTGCTAATATATTTATTGTTATTAGCTATTTAATATTTGTTATTATCAGTTCACGACTTATTAACAAATGACTTGTCACTGATAGTATATTTTTTATCATTTACTATTCAACGCTTATCATTATTCATAACTTGTTAATTGTTAATAAACTTTTTGATGTAATGACATTTTTAACATTTAATTATATTTGCAAACTATCCGATCACACATCATTTTTTCCTTGAGACGTTGAAGTCTTATGTGTCTGAACTAGCATATTACAATTTTTAACTTATTTTTATATCATTTTTCCAGTAAATGTGCTTCATAAGCTTTTTTTTTTTTCATTTTCAAACGAAACTATACAAGACATTTACCTTTCTGAGATCAAGAACCGCATGATTCGTGAAAATTTAAACAGAATAAAGTCGTTGATTATTTATAGTTTTGATATTTAATTATCTTAAATACAACTTGAGCAGCCAGAGACATTGCCACTCGTTATAGCCCCGTCCTATTCATAACCTTGGAATTTTAACATCTAATATATTTTTTAATTGTTTATTTTTAATTATTTATTGTACTTTTCTTATCACATTTTCACATATATTTTTATTTATTCATTTCAAAGATATATTTAAAAATACAAATACACTTTAAATTATTTATTACTTTTAACTAATTTTAATAAATTACTTATTTGAAATTTATAATAAAAATAGGAGGGGGTAGTCAATAAACTGGCGTTTATTATTTACAGTTTCTAAATAGGGGCGGCTTTTAAAATCCCGTAAAATCTGCGGTAACGGTGCTTTCTTTTACCAGCTCCATAACATTATTAATGGTCAGCAAATTAATGATGAAAATATGTATCATAACACGCATGCCTCCATATTATGAAGATGGTCAAACAGAATGGGCAATTTTTTTTTCCGTTTAATCACTCACCATCCTCTCGATTCTTAATATTAATATAAAGTTATTTGATTTTTATTTTATCTTTAATATAAGACCTCAGTCTGCCTTACCTCTCATATTATTCATGTTTTTAAAGATAATCTTTATAATAATAGTAGGATACTTTAATAAAGACAATATCTATTTATTACAAGTAACTAGTTTTATTAGTTCTTTTTAATCTATTTAAACTAGTCAACTAACTTAATTTATACTCCTCCGGTCCTTAATATAAGACCCATTTAACTAATTTGATTAGATTAAGGAAGTTAGATAAGTTAGTTAATTATAAGAAATATGACACGTTTTTCCCAAAATACCATAATCATCTTTCTTAATATCTCATCTTCATCTTCTACTTGATTATGGTTGGGGGAGTATCTATAGGGGTAATTTAGAGAAAATTGATAAATATGAGAAATGGGTCTTATATTTAGGACCAAAACCAACCCAGCTATTGGGTCCTATATTAGGGACCGAATGAGTATTAAGGACTGGAAGTAGTACTACTATCTTGTATTTGAACACGCAAAACAACTACCAGAGCTGGTAAAACGAGCCAACCCGCAAGTTGGGGTTGGCCCGTGAGTAGTCGTGACTGGCTGTGGCCACACGTTGCAAGTTCAAAAAGGCTCATTTTCTGGGAAATTTGCAGAATGCAAACCCTAACCCCCAAGGTGGGTTAGGGTGTGTTTGGATGAAACCAAACCATGGTTTGGAGAATAGCTTCTGGAGAATAGATTCTGAAAAAAATAGATTTTGAAAAGAATAGATTTTGTGAAAAAGTGATTTTGAGAAGTGTGAGTGTTTGGATAGTTGTTATTAGAAGTACTTTTTATATATACAAATTGGCATAAATTAATATGATAATTATAGAAAAATATATTTTATGATATATTTTAATTTGAAGGAATAAAATTGTGAATAATATATTTTTTATTAACATATATTAATAATATATAAGATAATATAATTAATAAATAATTAATATGTATATATATTTATAAGATATAAGATTAAATATGTTTATAAAAAATATGTTTATAAAAAAAATAATAAGATATATATCCTATAAGCTCTCACACTCTCCCTTTTTTCTCCAAAAGTAAAAAATTTCTGCTTTTCCCAAAACCATGGTTTTGATTTTTTTAAGGGTGTTTGGCTAACATTTTTCCCAAACCATGGTTTGGGTCCCAAAACCATGGTTTGAGGTGCTTGCCAAACACACCCTTAGTCAACCTACTAGAATTTACATTTTTTTCCTTCTTTTTTTATTTTTCCTATTTTTTTAAAACATTAGCAATTATCTATAAAACAAATAAAAACACTAAAAAATGATATAAAATATTACAAACATCCAAATAAAAATTATAACACAATAAAACACAAATAGTATATGATTGTCCAATTTTCTAACATGATAGTATGCAAGTTTACACATTTTTTTCCAATGAAACCAATGAGTAACACTGAATAACCCTATTTATCTAATTATCTCTAATAGCAATAACATTTGAAGTGGAAGTTTTTTTTACTTTTGCCTTTGTTATTTGGTGGGTTGACTCGCAAGTTCAGGTTATAATTTTTTAAGTAGTGGTGGGTTGGCTTTTAGCCAACCTTAACCTTTCTTTTTAACGGGTTGGCTAGTTGAACTCGTAAATTCAACTTATATTACTGGTTCTAACAACTATCCTGTCAGGTGATTGGGCTGTGTCCGATTGACTTTATAGACACCGCCCATATCTGCCACCTCAAGCTTATCCGTACCAAAAATATTTTAATGATTTTCTTATCAATTTTTTAAAAAACTTGTCCGAATAGCATGGTCGGGTGCTTGCCATCTGGGTCGGGCATCACTAATAGCCCAATACTCGGCCTGATCAAAGGTCCTTTAAGTTTGGTGCTGTAATCCATGTGGCCGCTATGGAGGGGGTAAAAAGTATTTTTGACTTTTTTTTTTAAACTTTTCCTGCTGGTTAGGACTTGGGAGATTCCTCTTCAAGACTGCTCAACGGATTCTTTTTTTTTTCACCCAAAAAAAAAACAGATTCATTTTTTCGTGCCCGAAAAAAAAGCAGATTCATCTTTAATTGACACGTAAGACAGTTAAAAATGTAATTGTTGATACATGCGTACGCATACAACACACTTCTTGAAAAACGATAACTTTTAATTAGTGACAGCCTGAATTAGTAATACATATAAAAGTTGTCAAGCTCAAAAATTGAAATAAATTCGTAAAATTATTGCTAAAAAAACTTACAAGGCGGGCAACATTTGATTTCAATTAGGCAGATCTGTAATTATCATTTTTGTATTGACTCAGATGTACTACCATGTTATTTATAACACATTGTTTTCTATTTATAAGATTAGTAGTTGATGGGGTCCCATAGGAGTTAGCATTTAGTATCATTGCAGGACTAATCTCGGTCAAAGCAATTTGAACGGTCCCCCCCCCCCCCCCAAAATCTGACAGCAGCTAAAATCAACGAATTACCAAACACGTTTTTACATTTCAGATGCAGATTATCTATTATAGTCCCCCAGTTCTTACCCAAAATATTAAATTTCTGGAATACTACTGAAATAAAATAGGCATTTCTTTTGGGTAGTTACGGAGATTTTTTTGCCCGTAGGTAATGGATATATATAAAACTTTGATTGGCATGACTTAACTAGAGTCTAGAAAGACACATTTTCTATCATAGCCCCGTCAGCCTCTTATCCAAACCACTAAATCAGGAAAAAAAAAAAGCAAATAAAATTAAGAATTAATTTTTTGTCGAGAATGTTGGCAAAAATTTAAGAGAAAATCTCAAAAAGTGACTACTGAATTTCAAAATACTAAATCAGAAATTACTACAAAAATAGGTTGTCATTTACTCTTTGAATGTAATCATTTTCTTTATGAGTATAATAACAAATATTAATTTAAAATTTTAAAATTCAACTATCACTTTTTTTAGATTTTTTCAAAATTTAAACTCTCTTCTTGCAGAGAATTTAAATGCAAAACTTTAGTTGTCATTTGGGACTGTGACTTGACAAGAAACATGGATTATCTGCTATGGGCCTGTCCGCTTCTTATCAGAACAGCATTGGTTTTGGCAGATGTCAAAGAAAGTTGATCTACGAAACACTAGACTGATTTTGGCTGCATCTCTAAGAAGAAGGTGAAGTCAAAAGAGCTTCGTACGACTGAAAATTGCTGAGAAAATCGCCGTGAAAATTAGTCTGCTGAATGGTAACAGTGCTGTGCATGAACACCAAGCCGGAGACTGAGGGAAGATACGATTTTGTTTGAGGGTCCGGAGTTGCTTTACAAGAGGGATTGGCGTGAGCTTCTAATGGCGAATCAGTTACTATTTTTGCTGTTCCTTTTTGGAGCAATCTTTTGTGGGCAATCCAAGTTCATAGTGTATAACACCTCACGGAGCGTAGTTCCCGGTAAGCTAAACGTTCATCTGGTTCCTCACACCCACGACGACGTTGGTTGGTTGAAGACCGTTGATCAGTACTATGTTGGCTCTAATAATTCGATTCAGGTCTTTCTCTCACTCACTGTCACTTTTACAATTTGCACAATATATCGTACAGAAATTGTGAATTTCATATACTTATCCTGTTGAATTTTGTAGGGAGCTTGTGTTCAGAATGTATTAGATTCCTTAGTTCCTTCGCTGTTGGCTGACAAGAATCGGAAATTTATCTACGTTGAGATAGTGAGTTGCTTCTCCCATGCCCTTTACTTCTGGCTATCTTTTCTGTCCGTAAATTACTACTGCCGATTTCTGAGTAACCCAGATGAAAATATTTCAAAAGTTGGAATTATGGTTCCATAAACATCAGGCCTTTGGAATTTTAGTTCAAAGTTCAAACTTTGAAGGCCCTACCTGCCTGTTTAATGTACTTTTAATTGGCGCAATTTCCAGACCCCTTCTATTAATTTTGAAAAGGCGAACTCTTGTTTCTGTCTTATAAAACAATTTGCTTTCCCTTGATCTATGCAGCTTCCTGCTAATTTCGATGGTATTTGCTAGTAGTCTAATACTTGTGGTACTGATAAATGAGGAAGGAAATCGAGAAATCTTGCAAAACTATGGAATTACAATTTCTTGAAATGCCGCGCCAACGTCTAATTTATTTATAATGTCCGCAAATTTCACATGTCCACAATGAATTTTGATAAATCAAAGTAATGTACTACCTGTTTGGAATTCGGATGTCTAACATGAAATTGCCCCAGTTTAGATTAATGCAGCTTCGCAGTGTGATAGGCTTGTCATTCTTGTGAAATTGATAATTAAAAATATCTAGAAATCCCAGACCAAATTATCACATTGTACGGTTATGTTTGGTAGAAAGGAATGGGAGTTCAAGAAATGTCACTTCCCTTAGAAACCATGATGTCAAGGACGAAAATAATGCCACTTTCTATTGTTCAAGACTAGTCACGTCCCCCCCCCCCCCCAACAAAAAAAAAAAAGACGAGACATGTCTTTTTTATAAGGTTTGTGTGTCATTGCTTTTCCTGCCCCCCTTCAAATTCTAAGTTTCAAATATTTCTTTTTTTTTTTAATCCTTACCGCATGCCAAAATTGGTTACGTGAAAGGCTCATTTCCCTTTCCCATTCTGATACTTATTTCCTTAAAAACCTTTCTATTGTACCACATTAGAAAAGTTAGCTAAAGATTTACTCCTCTGGTCCTATTTATAGGGTATTTCTAACATATTTTACACAGACAAAAAAAAAAAAAACCCCTTAAACTGTATTAACTTTTCTTTAAAATTTAACAACTTTCTAACTTTGTTTCTATTTAACATATACACTTTACAAAAAAAAATAACCATCAGCACTGTAATAAATGAAGGATAAGATATTACATTCATACTAAAAATTTAATGAGATGACTTATAAATAAGACAAAAAAAAAAAAACCTTTTTTCTATTTTATAAATGGGACCAGAAGAGTATATATCAGATTTCTTGTTTGTTCCACAATACTATACTTATGACGGACTTTTCCTCTTTTTTATGCCTCAATGTCTTTGTTTTGTGTACACTTTGTTAAGCATGGGCAAACATATGATCATTTAATAGTGTAGTTTTTGTGCTAGCTTACAACAGTCGTTAATGTTTTTTAATGCTTTCAATAATTACCAGGATAAATTTTTACATTGTTTCATCATTAATGCAGGCTTTTTTTCAGCGATGGTGGAGGGACCAGAGTGAAGCTATTAAGCATGTAGTTAAGCAACTTGTCAGCTCGGGTCAATAGAGTTCATGTAATTTACTTTTCTGTTTAGTATAGTTTTATTTTCTCTTTACTTGAGAAAAAGTTATTATCAAGTTTGGAGTGTTCCGGAAAATATATTTTGACTCTCTCCATTTATCTGAGATTTGAGTCCTGACGATTTTTTTTTTGTGACTCATTTTTCCCCTCTTGTCACAGAAATGGTGGCATGTGTATGCATGATGAGGCAGCAACACATTACATAGATATGATTGATCAGACAACAATGGGACATCGGTTCCTGAAAGAGGAGTTTGGCGTGACTCCTAGAATTGGTTGGCAAATTGATCCTTTTGGACATTCTGCTGTGCAGGCTTACTTATTGGGATCTGAAGTATGCCTTAGACCTTGAACCACAGAAGAAAAACTATTGTGCATGTTGTTAAAATTCTGTGAGCTATCCTCTAATTCTAATTGTAAATACAGGTTGGCTTTGACTCTCTTTTCTTTGGTCGAATAGATTATCAAGATAGAGCTAAGCGCAAAAATGAAAAGAGTCTTGAGATTGTCTGGCAGGGAAGTAAGAGCCTTGGCTCTCGTCTGCACAGTGACTGTGAAAAAATTATTAGTTCTTTCATATAATCCTTGTATAGTTGGATTTGTTTATT